>NC_052330.1:1355559-1368059 GCF_016432855.1 Salvelinus namaycush
AGTGTGCCTCTGTCTGTGTGTGAGTGTGTGCCTCTGTGTGTGTGAGTGTGTGCCTCTGTGCCTCTGTGTGTGTGTGTGCCTCTGTGCCTCTGTGTGTGAAAGTGTGCCTCTGTGCCTCTGTGTGTGAAAGTGTGCCTCTGTCTGTGTGTGAAAGTGTGCCTCTGTCTGTGTGTGAAAGTGTGCCTCTGTCTGTGTGTGAAAGTGTGCCTCTGTCTGTGTGTGAAAGTGTGCCTCTGTCTGTGTGTGAAAGTGTGCCTCTGTCTGTGTGTGAAAGTGTGCCTCTGTCTGTGTGTGAAAGTGTGCCTCTGTCTGTGTGAAAGTGTGCCTCTGTCTGTGTGTGAAAGTGTGCCTCTGTCTGTGTGTGAGTGTATGCCTCTGTCTGTGTGTGAGTGTATGCCTCTGTCTGTGTGTGAGTGTATACCTCTGTCTGTGTGTGAGTGTATGCCTCTGTCTGTGTGTGAGTGTATGCCTCTGTCTGTGTGTGAGTGTATGCCTCTGTCTGTGTGTGAGTGTATGCCTCTGTGTGTGTGAGTGTAGTGCCAACTATTTCAACATGTCAAGTGCTCACGTGGGAGTGGCTACTGACTAGTTAATCTTTCTATGAAAATCCATACTCTCATTTAGAAGGTTAACGTCACATTACATCTTTTCACAAATAGTTTCATGTTTAATCACATACGTTTCACAGTATTTAGATGTATTGACAGCTGGGAAATTGACACTTTAAGAGATACCGTTGTGTGTTTCCTGTTCCACATGAGATCACCAAATTAAACACACTCGTCATAACTGTCCCTTAAGTGTCCATGGACCATTCCCACATTCTCAAAAGTGGAAATATTGTTTAATTCTCGCATTTTGGGGATTTAGGAGTTTGGCCAAGCAAGGTTCTTTGTTCTCTTAGACTCTCTCAATACTGCATGGCAGTTTCTACCAGGTATTTATGACCTGTCGTAAAGTCATAAAACTGTGGGGAGAGAGAGCGAGATAGATAGATGGGGGGAGGGCTATGATCCTCCCCCCCAGGGCACCTCATGACAATAGGCTGACTGGGGAGGGAATTTCACACAGTCACAGTCCCGCGATAAGAGCTACAACGCTAATATTTTAAACTCTAAACAGTTGTGTTCTGTGGGTGTCACCGAGTAGATTGATACCCCATTTCATTGCTTCACATTCCAACCTTGTTTAACATTATACAGTCTAAATATGGCATGATTCCACCCAATGTAACCTTCTGCATCACTTTCAAATAGGTACTTTTATTTTGAAGGCAAACCGCAAATTCCACTCTTGTGCCTAATCCTTATTGTGGCTAGCTTCACAACACATAACCCGGTCCAGTCAAGCCTCACCAGCCAGATACTAGCTAGCTGGCTGCTTATAACGTTAGCTTTGGGCAACAGGGTTAAGTAGCTGGCTAGCTATTTATTTTCATGAACTGAAGTTCAATTTCAATAGGTGAACAAACAAGTGGCTACCTAGCTAATACTTACTCACAAGAATTCCTAAATCATTGCCAAGAATAATGAAAATGACTGCAGTTTCTACTGGTCATGGTTTTCAGGATGGTTGTATTGGTGCTAGCTAGATACCAAGCTAAAACTAGCTACCCCAGAAGTTGCGGTCAAACATATTATGCTTTATTACCAACGCGGTACTGTAAACACATTGTTCGTGGACAGTGTTTGCTTGTTTGCAGACTTTTTTGTACAGTTTTGACAGTGCTACTGATAGTAGTGGTGGCCCTTGGCTTGCACGTGCAAATTCAGAACACACAACATTCTATAATAGAACTGTGTTATTTGACGTGTCAAATGTAATATTACTGTGTAACTCTGGTAGGGAAACACCTGAAAAATAGCACACTTGGTTGTGTACCAGTGCTCGACTAGTCGGCGTAAGCTAACATCTCCCACGACAGAGAACAGTTGATTGTCAAGGGCATTGAATTTCATTATCTTGGCGTTAATGGATTTCGCCTTTGAGTTGTCTCTGTGAAATTTTCTTACTCTTTCAAATGACTGCTGGACTTGTTGACTGCTCGATCCATACAGCAGACATTGTGGGCTAGGTTAGGAATGCTGTGTAGCGCAACATTTTACGTGGCGTCATTATGTCATTTACCTATGTTATATTAGGTATGCACGGTAGCTTTGACATCGGTTTTGCACATTTTGACATCGGTTTTGCACATCGGTGTTAATAAAGCCGATACCGATGTTGGCATTTTTAGCTAATATTGTCCAATTCCGATATGTTCGCCGATATCATGCATCCCTATTAGGAAGGTGTTCCCAATGTTTTGTACAAGCCGTGTAAATACAATTGTATTTACGCTGTGTAATTACATTTTTGCTTTGGCAAACCATTATTATTTTTTACATTTGTCAATAAAACTCATGAATGCAACTATTTATGTCAAATTGTTTTGTGTTCTACATGTAGCGCTGGTTGTGCTGAAAAGAAAATGGAAAACACTTAATTGTGAGACTAAATATAAGGGATGGACACGCAGATAAATGAAAAGGCAATTTTTGCTGGGGTCTCGGGACTGATAGGGTTCAATTGCATATTTGTATTTGAAAATACACTTGTCTGTGTATGAATATTTCCAAATACATTCCAATATTCAACTACTTGTATTTTCAAATGCATAATATCTGAAAACTTACTTTGAAATGAATGTGAAAATAATTTAAATAGTATTTGAACCCAGGTCTGGTATATGGCCCTACCTATAAAATGCTGGGTAAATACACCTAAACAAGTCCAACAACCAGTGGTAGCTTCAGGTTCAGTGAAGAGAGTCACTCTAGTCACGAGCCACAGCAGCCTGGCCTTTCACAGGAAATTGCCTAGACATGGATGTGTTCACCGCCTCCTTGAACAAATAAATAAGGAAAATCGATCACTGCCACAGACAGACAGCAGAGGACAGAACATTAGTCCTCTCTCGCCATCTCCCTGTCTCTCCGTTTCCATTACTCTCTTTCTCCATATTTGAAGGTGCATGAACAGTGCTGGTTCCCTATGCTTTTTGCACAATTCCTGCTCCCACTATTTTTAAAAGGCGAAACCTGTTGGGGAGCAGCAGTGTGTGTTCGTGGGCTACTAGGTACTGTACGGTGCTGAGCCTGGAAGGCTTTCACTACAGTTCTCCCGAGACCACAGATTACCTTCTATTTTTAGTTTACCTTCACTAGGTCTCCTCAAAATCTTGGGACTGAAGGACTAGTTTCCTTTGCAAAACTAGAAATGACAGACAGGCTTAATTGAATGTAGGGAAAGGGGATACCTAGTCAGTCACACTAACTGCATTCAACCGAAATGTGCCTTCAGCATTTAACCTAACCCCTCTGAATCAGAAAGGTACGGGGGGAGCTGCTTTAAATAGACGTCCACGTCATCGGCGCCCGGGGGAGCAGCTGTTGTTGGGGGTTAACTGCCTTGCTCAAGGGCAGAACGGCAGGTTTTTCCACCTTGCCAGCTCGGGGATTCAAACCAGTGACCTTTCAGTTACTGGCCCAATGCTCTTAACTGCTAGGTTACCTGTAGTCTAGGATGCATAGAAACAGTTTATTGGTATTGTTCAGTCACAATCATTTGTGACAAGGCCTGACTAACACTCACAGAAAGGCTTGCTTTTAAAGTTAGCTACACACACACAAAGATAATGCAAATATGCAAGATAACTTAGTAAGAGTAAAGCCATGGCATGATCTAAAGACCAGCCTGCACTGGCACGATGCCCATTACCCAGTGGCAGCCCAATCCCTATAATCCAGAATAGTGTTTGTGTGTACTGTATGTGTGTGTGTTTGTGCATTTATTAACATAAGTGCTTCTCTGTGTGTACTAGTGTTCATGTGTCTGTGTGTTAAAGACAGCATTTACTGTAGGGTGTTTAGGTAGACATGTAGCTGGGATAGTACTCATCACTCATTTCTAACAAAGCCTATTCGAGATGGAGCCTAGCTACAGCATCATTTAGAGCACATCATATTCATGCTGTGCTGCATGAACAAAATTGGCAGTAAGTTACAGAGGTGATGTAGTACAACTTCCTCTTTACTCGATTATGACTAAGCATGTTTCAATACAATAAATCTACCGTGGCGATGGGTAAAGAATAATTTCACCAAAATGGAGGGTAAAAATGAATCCATTAAGGATTCATTTTTCTGCATCAGCCGCATCTCCCTATTAAAATTCTGTGTGTGCTGGAGACAAGGTTCGGAGGCAGGTCATTGCCATAACAATCACTGCAGCTCCGCTTTATTTTTAGCTAGAAGGGAAATTGGAGAGTGACACAACGACAACAGAGGCTGGCAAGATTGCTACTGTTCTGCACACGGTGTGTGTGTGTCTGAATGACAACACCCAATTACCTATTGTCAGCCTGACAAGCCACACAGCTCTAATGGGGTAAAAAATGAGTAAAATACATTCTTCAACTGACAGTAAAGCAAACCTTTGAGATGGTGAAGAGCTTTCGATGCAACTTGCTATTTCCACTACTAACCGTTTCCCTAGGGTTTAATGGACTACAAAATCAGCCTTCGGCAGATGTGGCCAGATATCACACACACTGAACCGTACATTGAATAAAATAGCCTAATTTGGATGGCACTGGCAACGGCCATTAAACAACATGCAACACTAAACACATAAGCTCTGTAATACGATTTAATATTTTCATGACAGGCAGAGCCCACTTCTGGGACAGGCTCCCAGAGTGCACAATACACCACACTACAAAGATGGCATATGTGATTAGCTGGAGCTAAATAACAGCTTGGGTTTCTTTTGATCTCCTGGGTGTAAAAAAAACGCTGAAGAGTCCTCCTTTCACTGGCCGGGGTTTCTGTTGGACACATTGTGCTGCATCTCACTGCCTTGGTGGAGGAGGTGGGTGGATGTTAAAGAGTGAGAAAGAGTGTGGTATTGGGGTATTGGAAACAAAAGGGAAATTGAGAGAGTCCAACATGAGAAGAAGAGAAAGACAGACATTGGAAAGAGGGAGGGGGGGAGGGGGGAGGCGAATGGGAAAAAGGGAGACTAATGATTTAGACTAGAGACATTACAGTCCCACTCTGGTGTTCAGATGAGCAGCCTGCCACACATCCCACCCACTCTCACACACAGATAGTGTGATGAGCAATAGTATGGGGGAGCAGAGAAAGATACAGGAGTGGACTTCAGGCCTTCGACATTGTGCGCTGGTATTTTTAATACATTTCCTTTCATATGATCATTTTTGTACTCTACGAATAGAAATGTATTGGACGTGTGTACATTACTTTGGCAGTGCTACTCAGCGAAAATGCACCAGGGTTCGCGTTAAGCCAGAATTTGGTGTTTTTCACGCAGAAAAGGAAAGATAAAAAGCATTTTAAAAATGTCACTGTGTTTTATGAACACAGATCTAAAATGCTTCTTATGGTAAATTCTGCAAGGCTGCAGTCCGGGTTCGCTCCCAATTATGAATGTGAAAGGACAAATTTTGTGCTTCAGTTGCACTTTTCCACTTGAATGAAATATCTTTGCTCTCATAATTTCTCAGAACAAGAATAGACTGACGAGATTCAGAAGAAAGTCTTTGTTTCTGGCCATTTTGAGTCTGTAATCGAACCCACAAATGCTGATCAACTCCAGACACTCAACTAGTCTAAAGAAGGCCAGTTTTATTGCTTCTTTAATCAGACAACAGTTTTCAGCTGTGCTAACATACTTGCGAAAGGGTTTTCTAATTATCGATTAGCTAACACAATGTGCCATTGGAACACAGGAGTGATGGTTGCTGATAATGGGCCTCTGTACGCCTATGTAGATATTCCATTAAAAGTCAGCCGTTTATAGCTACAATAGTCATTTACAACATTAACAATGTCTACACTGTATTTCTGATCAATTTCACGTTATTTTAATGGACCAAAAATGTGCTTTTTCTTCTCTTTTTTTTAAAGGACATTTCTAAGTGATCCCAAACTTTTGAACAGTAGTATATAATACATATATACATACACATGTATAAATATATGTATATACATGTATGTATACATATATGTATATACACATATGTATAAATATATGTATATACATGTATGTATACATATATGTATATACACATATGTATGTATATATACAGTGGGGAGAAAAAGTATTTGATACACTGCTTTCTATGGTCAAAAGAGACAGCTTGGAATGACATGACCCCAGAATTAGTTTGTTCAGGAAGCGCATAAAGGTCACCAGTATTGGCTTCTGAAAAGCAATCGTTATAGACGTCTTATATCTCCGGCTTTGATTTTATTTGATAAATGTGAAGATATCATCGTAAAGTATGTTTTTTCAATATAGTTTTATTAGATTATTGAAATTTTTTCGGGACGTTAGACGTTTTGCGTTCTTTGCGTTTGGTGAAGATGGACAGCTTAGCGCCACTTGGCTAGTTTTGCTTGCTAATTCGCGAGGGAAAAAGGCCATTCTAAAACCAAACAACGATTGTTCCCGACAAAGGACCCCTTGTACAACATTCTGATGGAAGATCATCAAAAGTAGGACCCATTTTATGATGCTATTTCATATATCTGTCGAACATGTGTACTATTAGGTAGCGCCCAGATTTTGGGCACGCTCTCGCTATAACGTAAACTGGATGTCGTAATGAAGTTATTTTTAGAATTCTAACACGGCGATTGCATTAAGAACTAGTGTATCTATCATTTCCTATACAACATGTATTTTTTTGTCATGTTTATGAATAGTTATTTGGTCAGAATAGGTGAGTTTTAGAAAAATATCCGCACATTCTGGGAAAAAGATGCTACGTTAGCACAATGTATAACCACTGATTTCAGCTCTAAATATGCACATTTTCGAACAAAACATAAGTGTATGTATAACCTGATGTTATAGGACTGTCATCTGATGAAGCTTATCAAGGTTAGTCAAAAATTATATATCTTTTGCTGGTTTGTTACGATCGCTAACTTTTGCTGCTGGTAAATGGCTTGTGTTTCTGGCTATTGTGGTAAGCTAATATAATGCTATATTGTGTTTTCGCTGTAAAACACTTAAAATCTGAAACATTGGCTGGATTCACAAGATGCTTGTCTTTCATTTGCTGTACACCATCGATTTTTCAGAAATGTTTTATGATGAGTATTTAGGTATTTCACGTTGGTGTCTATAATTACTCTGGCTGCTTCGGTGCTATTTGTGACGGTAGCTGTGATGGTAGCTGCAATGTAAAACTGATTTATAGCTCAAATATGCACATTTTTCGAACAAAACATAGATTTATTTTGTAACATGTTATAAGACTGTCATCTGATGAAGTTGTTTCTTGGTTAGTTTGGTTGGTTCTTGGTTGGTTTTGCTACCTGTGCTGTGAAAGAAATGTCTGTGCTTTTTTGTATTTGGTGGTGAGCTAACATAAATATACGTGGTGTTTTCGCTGTAAAACATTTTAAAAATCGGACATGTTGACTGGATTCACAAGATGTTTATCTTTCATTTGCTGTATTGGACTTGTTAATGTGTGAAAGTTAAATATTTCTCAAAAATATTTTTTGAATTTCGCGCTCTGCCTTTTCAGTGGAATGTGGGAGGAGTTCCGCTAGCGGAACCCCGGGGCTAGACAGGTTAAAAATCATAAATGTGATTTTCTGGATTTTTGTTTTAGATTCCGTCTCTCACAGTTGAAGTGTACCTATGATAAAAATTACAGACCTCTACATGCTTTGTAAGTAGGAAAACCTGCAAAATCGGCAGGCAGTGTATCAAATACTTGTTCTCCTCACTGTATGTGTATATATATATACACACACACACACACACACATATATACACATATACATACATGTCTATTATATGTACAGTCATGGCTAAAAGTTTTGAGAATGACACAAATATTAATTTCCAAAAAGTTTGCTGCTTCAGTGTCTTTAGATATTTTTGTCAGATGTTACTATGGAATACTGAAGTATAATTACAAGCATTTCATAAGTGTCAAAGGCTTTTTATTGACAATTACATGAAGTTGATGCAAAGAGTCAATATTTCCTGTGTTGACCCTTCTTTTTCAAGACCTCTGCAATCCGCCCTGGCATGCTGTCAATTAAAATCTGGGCCACATCCTGACTGATGGCAGCTCATTCTTGCATAATCAATGCTTGGAGTTTGTCAGAATTTGTGGGCTTTTGTTTGTCCACACGCTTCTTGAGGATTGACCACAAGTTCTCAATGGGATTAAGGTCTGGGGAATTTCCTGGCCATGGACCCCAAATATTGATGTTTTGTTCCCTGAGCCACTTAGTTATCACTTTTGCCTTATGGCAAGGTGCTCCATCATGCTGGAAAGGGCATTGTTCGTCACCAAACTGTTCCTGGATGGTTGGGAGAAGTTGCTCTCAGAGGATGTGTTGGTACCATTCTTTATTCATGGCTGTGTTCTTAGGCAAAATTGTGAGTGAGCCCACTCCCTTGGCTGAGAAGCAACCCCACACATGAATGGTCTCAGGATGCTTTACTGTTGGCATGACACAGGACTGATGGTAGCGCTCACCTTGTCTTCTCCGGACAAGCTTTTTTTCCGGATGCCCCAAACAATCGGAAAGGGGATTCAGAGAAAATTACTTTACCCCAGTCCTCAGCAGTCCAATCCCTGTACCTTTTGCAGAAAATCAGTCTGTCTCTGATGTTTTTCCTGGAGAGAAGTGGCTTCTTTTCTGCCCTTCTTGACACCAGGCCATCCTCCAAAAGTCTTCGCCTCACTGTGCGTGCAGATGCACTCACACCTGCCTGCTACCATTCCTGAGCAAGGTCTGTACTGGTGGTGCCCCGATCCCGTAGCTGAATCAACTTTAGGAGACGGTCCTGGCGCTTGCTGGACTTTCTTGGGTGCCCTGAAGCCTTCTTCACAACAATTGAACCGCTCTCCTTGAAGTTCTTGATGATCTGATAAATGGTTGATTTAGGTGCAATCTTACTGGCAGCAATATCCTTGCCTGTGAAGCCCTTTTTGTGCAATGCAAACATGATGGCTGGTCCTTTTGTGGCAGGGCTGAAATGCAGTGGAAATGTTTTTTGGGGATCCAGTTAATTTGCATAGCAAAGAGGGACTTTGCAATTAATTGCAATTCATCTGTTCACTCTTCATAACATTCTGGAGTATATGCAAATTGCCATCATACAAACTGAGGCAGCAGACTTTGTGAAGGTTAATATTTGTGTCATTCTCAATTTTTTGCCACGACTATATGTATGCATGTGTCATGACGTTGCCCTCTTTGGGTACAGCGAGCACCATCCTCCTCTCTCTCGCTCTCTCTCTTACACCCAGGCTGCTGTTAGGCAGGTCATAAATTCCTGGAGGAGATTCTTCCTCATGGCCAGACAGTATAGAGAGAGAGGGAGTTTTCATATAGAGAACAAGGGAACTTCTTCCACCTCACAGAACTTGAGAACTGAACAATATTCATGTTCTGGAGAATGTATAAAAGGTCAATGAAGTAGCCAGCTACGAACTGGTCCGTTTGGTACAATTTTGTTAAACTCATGATAGACAATACAGCCATATTACCATAACCCTGTTTATACAAGAGTCTCGGTTGTGGGGCTTGCATGTAATTGTTGTATGGGATGATTGAGTAAAGATGAAACTATTTGTGAAATTATGTAATGTGATTTTAGACTGTTTAATGAAGGAAACTCCAATTCCCTTTTGGAGTTAAACTAAATCATAGGCCCGCCCCATGAGCACAGACATTGATCTAGCGTCGTTGGGACAGCCCCTTTCTGCTCTCCCGAATATAACCCCCACCTTTGGAATTTATCTTCACACCATGCTTCTCTCAATTACGAGAGGGTTTGAGTAGAGACCAAGCTTACCTCAATTACGAGAGGGCTAAGGTTTGAGCCCATTGCTGAATTCTTAGCCATACCACGTGGTTAAACTCAGACTATCGAACCGTCAGAATAAGAATACATTTTTGATACTAATTACTAGTCTGCAGCTAGGAATTCGGTATCATTGAACGCGAAGACCGACAACCGCCAAAACATCTATTCTATAACAACATTGCTGAATGTTATTCTGAACTATACATTCTAACCACGGCAGAGAGGGCGGACAAACTCTCCAACAGAAACAAACTTTCCAACAGAGATCACGGCGACACACTGAGTGTAAATATATATATTGATTGCAATTATTCCCGAATGAGTGAGCGTTCATGTGCAAAGGATTAGCATTTCAATTGTTATAATTATCACTTTGTAGTGTCTTTTATCCCAGTCGACCCCCACTCCCCTTTTGTCCACCAAGCCGCGATACCGGTTTATCCCACTAGGGAAACTCTGCTATCATTTCCTTGTAACTATATCTACTGTTTGTTTGTGTGCATTTCTGTGATTATTTAGTTAGTAAATAAATGATTTAAGACAATTGATGTATGGCTGACTCGTAGTGAAGACTGGGTTCGGTGCAGATAAACAGCAATTTACGACGTTTGGAATGAGACTAACGTGAGGTGAAGAATAATTCATTAATTGGAAGACAAATTGATCAGATATTAAAATATCTGAAAGTTAGATTAGGAAAATTATAACTTTAATCTGAATATTTTCCTTGGTGCTCTGATTTCCTAGTTAATTACAGTTACATGATTAAGTTAGTTTAATCACAATAATAATTACAGAGAATTTTTGATAAAAATAAGTCTTCAGTTTAAAGATGCCAAAGACACAACATATGTATGTATGTATGTATGTATATATATATGCGTATCGATTATATATATACAGTTGAAGTCGGAAGTTTACATACACTTAGGTTGGAGTCATTAAAACTCATTTTTCAACCACTACACACATTTTTTGTTAACAAACTATAGTTTTGGCAAGTCGGTTAGGACATCTACTTTGTGCATGACACAAGTCCTTTTTCCAACAATTGTTTACAGACAGATTATTTCACTTATAATTCACTGTATCACAATTCCAATGGGTCAGAAGTTTACATACACTAAGTTGACTGTGCCTTTAAACAGCTTGGAAAATTCCAGAAAATTATGTCATGGCTTTAGAAGCTTCTGATAGGCAGGTGACTACCTCATGAAGCTGGTTCCGAGAATCACCAGAGTGTGCAAAGCTGTCATCAAGGCAAAGGGTGGCTACTTTGAAAAATCTCAAATATAAAATATATGTTGATTTGTTTAACACTTTTTTGGTTAGTACATGATTCCATATGTGTTATTTCATGGTTTGGATGTCTTCACTATTATTCTACAATGTAGAAAATAGTAAAAATTATGAAAAACCCTAGAATGAGTAGGTGTGTCAACCTTTGACTGGTACCGCACGCACGCACGCCAAAAACAACATGCAACAATTTCAAAGATTCTGCTGAGTTACAGTCCATATAAGGTAATTAGTCAATTGAAATAAATTCATTAGGCCCTAATCTATGGATTTCACATGACTGGGCAGGGGCACAGCCATGGGTGTGCATAGGCCCAACCACTGGGAAGCCAGGCCAAGCCAATCAGAATTAGTTTTTCCCCACAATAAGGCTTTATTACAGACAGAAATGCCGCCCCGGATGTAGAGGTCCTGGGCTTGTGTGGTTACATGTGGTCTGTGGTTGTGAGATCAGTTGGACATACTGCCAAATTTTCTAAAACGACATTGGATGCGGTTTATGGTATAGAAATTAACAATCTATTTTCTGGCAAACGCTCTGGTGGACATTCCTGCAGTCTGCATGCCAATTGCATGCCACCTCACAACTTGAGACATCTGTGGCATTGTGTTGTGACAAAACTGCACATTTTTACAGTGGCCTTTTATTGTCCCCAGCACACCTGTGTAATGATTATGCTGTTTTATCAGTGTCTTGATATGCCATACCTGTCAAGTGGATGGATTCTCTTGAAGGATGAAATTCTCACTAACAGGGATGTAAACAAATTTGTGCACTAAATCTGAGAGAAATAAGCGTTTTGTGAGTATGGAACATTTCTGGGATCTTTTATTTCAGTTCATGAAACCAGCACTTTACATGTTGCATTTATTTTTGTTCAATTTAGATGTCTGGTGGAAATGGGGAAGTGCACACAGCACAGAAGGAGCGAAAGAGACGAGACCAAAAATACAATATGAAAACAACCAGACATAAGCGCTCATAAAAACAAAAATAACAAAACTTAGATTGCGATATAGGCAAAACATACATTTGAATTAGTCGAATAAATCCGATTTATCGCCAAGCCATACCCAAAAAGCCCTAGTCACCTCTCTGGGACCCTGTAGTTAGTCTACAGTCCTGCCTTGCCCCGCTTGTTTGTGTCTCTCCATTCAGGGTTTAATCTGGCTTGATCTCATTAGGTGTGGGGACGTCGTGACATGGATACAGGATAAGACGCCTGACTACCACCACAGACGGTGGCAAAGCCTTTTATCTGCAGCTAGGACGCCTCATTCACCTCTCTCAG
>NC_052330.1:1375559-1376599 GCF_016432855.1 Salvelinus namaycush
GGAGTGTGAAGGTGAACGGAAAGGCTCTGGAGCAACGAACCGCCCTTGCCGTCTCTGCTGGCCAGTTCCCCTCTCTCCACTGGGATTCTCTGCCTCTAACCCTATTACAGGGGCTGAGTCACTTGCTTACTGGTGCTCTTTCATGCCGTCCCAAGGAGGGGTGAGTCACTGACGTGATCTTCCTGTCTGGGTTGGCGCCCCCCCTTGGGTTGTTGCCGTGGCGGAGATCTTGTGGGCTATACTCGGCCTTGTCTCAGGATGGTAAGTTGGGGTTGAAGCTATCCCTCTAGTGGTGTGGGGGCTGTGCTTTGGCAAAGTGGGTGGGGTTATATCCTTCCTGTTTGGCCCTGTCCGGGGTATCATCGGATGGGGCCACAGTATCTCCTGACCCCTCCTGTCTCAGCCTCCAGTATTTATGCTGCAGTAGTTTATGGTCGGGGGCTAGGGTCAGTTTGTTATATCTGGAGTACTTCTCCTGTCTTAGCGGTGTCCTGTGTGAATTTAAGTATGCTCTCTCTAATTCTCTTTCTCTCTCGGAGGACCTGAGCCCTAGGACCATGCCTCAGGACTACCTTGTATGATGACTCCTTGCTGTCCCAAGTCCACCTGGCCGTGCTGCTGCTCCAGTTTCAACGTTCTGCCTGCGGCTATGGAACCCTGACCTGTTCAACGGACGTGCTACCTGTCCCAGACCTGCTGTTTTCATCTCTCTAGAGACTGCAGGAGCGGTAGAGATACTCTTAATGATCGGCTATGAAAAGCCAACTGACATTTACTCTTGAGGTGATGACTTGCTGCACCCTCGATAACTACTGTGATTATTATTTTTTGACCATGCTGAATTTTTGAACATCTTGGCCATGTTCTGTTATAATCTCCACCCAGCACAGCCAGAAGAGGACTGGCCACCCCTCAACCTGGTTCCTCTCTAGGTTTTGGCCTTTCTAGGGAGTTTTTCCTAGCCACCGTGCTTCTACACCTGCATTGCATGCCGTTTGGGTTTTAGGCTGGGTTTCTGTACAGCACTTTAAGATATCAGC